>NC_053162.1:136561549-136589509 GCF_016835505.1 Polypterus senegalus
TTACATTCATCACACCTCCCTCGAGGCACATTTCTCCGTAGTTCTTCCAGCATTCCAGGTATTATTGTCGTTTTTGTAAATGTAAAGATGATAAAGAAATGTAAAGAAATAAATACAAACCGATTCAAAGTTGGGAGACTAAACAAATTGTGAATAAAAACTGAATGCAATGATGTGGAGATGGGTCATACTGCAAGGTACCATACGCAAATGTCAATATTTTATTTGTAATAGAACGTGATGACAGATCAAACGTTTAATCCGAAGTTAATCCATTTTTTAATATATATAACATCCAATTTAAGGCGTTCACCTAAGTGCTCCAGCTTTTAATGACTTGTTCTCTGCTTCATTTCAACATGAACTGCAAACAAATAGAAGTTATGCTCTATAGATAGCGAAGTTTGTTGTTACATTGTAGACATTACAATATGTGCTACATGCCTGTGAATGTCAACAGTGTAAATGCTGCATGCTAAAGTTTTGCACCTACTGTATTTGGCTTGATTATAACTACATACAAACAACCCTTATCTTAGATAGCATCCTTAGAAATCATAAAATTATTTACACATTTTTTTAGTTTTAGCAGGGGCAGTTGATGACTTGATCGGTGACGTTAAACTGACCGATGCAGGAGAGATCAAATCCAGTGTCTGATCACCAGGGGCATGCCCTAGAAAGACGTCGTTAGAGATTGAGTTTTACTATACCACTAATATACATAACAATATATAAAATAAAGTATTGTATAATTCACTAGTGGTATGGCAGTGATTTCAAAAGAAGAAAGAATCAGTAACACTAAAGGGAGATTATATTTACTCAGATTATTATCAACGTAACACTCAGTTTGAAACAATAGTCAACGGAGAGCTATATTTGACGAAAGAATGATGCAGTTGAGGTTTCTGGTGGTCGGTGCTTGTCCAGTCTTAGACAGAAGCACGGAAAGCATTGGTCTGCACGGGATGTACACGCTTCCATCCGCCTTAGGTGAGTTCTGAGTTTCATACATTGTTCGATTTTATACCTTCTTCTTTAAACATGCAACCTCCAAACATAGGTACAATTGGTTTGCTGAATGAAGAGGTTGCTTGCTTGGGAACCCTTGAAATACTATACGACCCTGATGATCCTGGCTTAAAATGGACACATCAGCACTGTGTCACACTTGACTCGTCTCATCCCTGCCTTGTGTGTATTTGAGAGACACATGTCTTTTCATGTCGGCTGTCTTACCTAAATGTGCCTGGTCTGTTCATATGAATCAGATACAATGAAATAAACTTTTACAGATCAAAGTCACATACTTTAATATTGGCTACATTACAGTGTCTTAGCCGTGACTCCATGTGGCCTGCCTGCAATGAAAAAATGAGTAACACTTTATTTGACATATCCATTATAAGCAACAGTGGCACTTGGTGCAGTGGTAGCCTGCTACCTTGCAGTATGACCCATGTCTGTGTCCCGGTCTCCCTGGTGGAGCTTGCATGTCCTCTCTGTGACTGTGTGGGTTTGTCCTGGTCCTCCCACTTCCAAAATCATTAAGGTTAGGTGAACTGGTGATGGTGTGTGTTTGCTATGGGGTGGACTGGCATCTTGTGGAGGGCTAAGATAGTTTCCAGTACCCTGTGACCCTCGTCTGGACAAAGACAGTTAGAAAATGATATTATAAGCAGCTATTAATAGTTTATAATAACGCTATTCATTATGCTATTATTATCCTTAATATTAATCTGTTCTTAATGAGTCTTGAAAGATGTCAATGTAACTTTGCAAGCGTTATATCTAGTTAAAAGCTTATATATTTTTATGAAATGTATTATGTTTCACACTAATAAATATGACCTATATATTTAAATTGCTTTGCTATGAAAATGTGTAAGGATTTAAGGGTAGTCTATAAATATAACAGAATATCCTGTGTGACTTATATACTTTATAATTAATTACAATAGCTGCTCAGTAGACTTGCAACAGTCAAAGAGATCAAGTCAGAGTGCTGTGTAAATAAAGCCTATCCCATCATTAAGGATTTCAGTAAACCCAAACACACAATCATGTTCAGAAACAATTTATGTCCTCCATTTTTTTTGTGCCTTGAATAATTATTGCATTCTATCATACTGACCACTAACCTATAATACAGATGCCAAATTCTAACCAATTACAGATAAGTCAGCTTTTGTGATTTTCTTAAATGACTTTCCAATGGCTTTTTAGACCCTTTACCACATCACACAGTGATGATGACAGTCACAAGCTTTCTATAGAACATCTAAAAGAATTAATGATGACTATCTATCATGGTAGCTGCAATAAACCTACAAGTGCCTCATATGCATGAGTCATGTCTGCTTTCACATTTCTTAGTCTTATGTTTCTACCCTGTGATGGTCTGTGAAACTTTGTACATGTGTGCTTGGTTGATGTGCTGCTACCTCTCTAAGAATAACACCTCTGGCTGGCATACTATGGAAGGTTGTATGAGGCAAGATAAAATTTATGGCCACAGTCAATATATAGGTCATGAGAGTGAACAGGGTTAGGTGGGTCCTAAGACTAACGAATGTCACAATTTTACTAACATTGACATTTATCACCCTGGAGGTAGTACTAAAGAAGAGAATTAAAACAAAACCAAGTGCCATTATGAGCAATGCACGATCTCCTCTCTGACACACTAACACTGTGGACTTTCAACCAACAAATTATTCAGCAGAAATGTGTCAAGAAACACAACTGAGGGATCCTTTATACCAACAGCAACACACCTTTTATAATGACTCACTGAGACTGGGACTGTCGAGTCAGAATTTTAGCTTCTTTTTTAATTTTCCTGCTTTTTAATTGTTCTGGCGTGTGATCAGACCAAATTAGAGATTAGATGACCGTGGTCTTGTTTGAAAATGGTTGTAAGTAGGGCGTGACTTGATCATCTTGTGGACGTGAAAGTGCTCTGTCTCTTCTCTGTCTCTCTTCAAAAGGTCAGCTCTCGCAGAGGAAGAAAAGTCTTCTCATCCCAAGATTTTTGTTTATAATAGAGAGACTATTTATGTATTTAATTATTTAAAGAGCTGTAAAAGCCAAATTTCCTCCTCAGACAAATAAAGTTCTATCTATCTAAAACTTATAATATATGGCACAGAATGAAAGTCACTGCTAGGGCCCCTTCCAGGAGGTGACACAAAAGATGAATGCCATTGACAGATTTAAGGAATGGAATGACTTTCAACTTGTCCTTCTAACTGTTGAGCTTTTAAAGACATTTTATCGGTTCCTCTAGCTACGTCTGTCTCCTGCTCATAGATAAAAGCTGAAATGGAGTCTGATTGGGACTGGATAAAGATCCGGTTGAAAAACCTAACAGAGTAGATTGGTAGAAGAAATTTCCAAAATCTCTGATTATTACTGAAGTTAACAGAACACACACACATCCTATTTTCAAACCTTCAAAACCTGAAAGACAGCAAAATGGTAAAAATATGTACAGTATGTGATTAATTACACTTGTCTTTTTATTTCTGCATGCTGTTTTGAAATCTGAACACAGAAAATAGAGGGTGTACTGTATAAAAATAAACTGAATTACATGGAAGAAGTATTTTTCTTCTTTCACATTTGTAATTTGCCATTCTGTTCAAACCTCATTATGCATAACTTCCTCTGTCGCCTTTAGATGGTGCTTGGACCCACTAATAATAATAATAATAATAATAACATAACAATATTTGTTAACCCAGTGGGGACCCCATATGGCTCCAGGTTTTTATTCCAGCCAATTTTCTGTTTGTATTTGGACATAATTAGGCAAGTTGCTTTTTTCTAGTTTCTGTGTTTTGGACTCAATGTAGTTTGATCATTTTTATAGAATGTACCAAGCATTTATGCTTGTTACATGGAGATAATTGCATTTATTTTATGTTGGTTTAAGATTTTCAATGTCATCATGATTTTCAAGATGTTCGCTGATGTAGTTGTTGCCTTTTAGCATTCAGTGTCATTTGCCCCAGTGTCTGCTGTTTCCATATGCAGATTCATGAATACATTTAATTAAATTTCAAGTCATGTCATCTTCTAACTGGCTTAATCCAGACCGCGGGTCACAGGGGATGCTGGAGCCTATCTCAGCTAACATGGGGAGAAGGCAGTACCAAACCCTGTACAGGGAACGTCCATCCCAGGAAGACATACACACACACACACAAACACACACTGGGGCCAACTTAGCATCGTCAATTCACCATCATGCATGTCTTTAGACTGTAGGAGGAAACCCACGCAGACACAGGAGAACATGCATCTGCTCATTGTTAATTGTCATTATCAGATTTACACTAATGATTAAATTACACACAACAAAGGCAAATTATTAGCAAAGTAGATAATTTAAACCTAGAGAAAACATATCAATATTTTATTTGTCTTATAAATGTAAAAATGACACTCATCAATTTGATGTAAAATGACTTGCTGATTCCAAAGCTGGTTGTAACAAAAACCTGCAGCCACTTGAGGTCTCACTTGACTAGGAGTATGAGCACAATTGGAGTAACCTACTTAGAGTCATTGAGTAGTAAACAGTTCTAATTCACAAACAAGAAGTTTGGAATTTACAAATCCTCATTCATGTCTCTAGTGACTCTTCCTCTGAAGTTGGGTAGACAGATAAGGAGAGCATGGGAGGTCATGAGGTGGCTGGAAAGGAGTGTGTGGTGCTCTCGACATCTTTGCAAAAGGACGAAGGTCCAAGTCTTTAGAGTCCCGGTGCTTCTTGTCTTGTTATATATCTTTCAAGACACCAATGCTATCCAATGATCTGAGATGAAGGTTGGGACTCCTTCGGTACCGTGTCTCTTTAGAGAATTTCTTCGGTACCGCTGGTTTGACTTTGTCGATTTTGCTCACCAAGTCCCAAATGAGGCACATTACCTGTACTGTGAAGGAGTTTCAGTTGTGGCACTACGGCCATATGGCACAATTCCATAAGGGTGAACTGGCACACAGAATTCTCAAGTTGAGGTCCAGGTGGCGGACCAGGCCAAGGGGATTGTCCATGTGACACCTGGCTAGCAGATAGAGGGTCATTTCTGGAGGTAGGACTGGACTTGCCAACCAGGATCTCGAGGTGTTTTATTGTGTGGTGGGTGCAGTAACACACTGTACCAGTGCATGCTCCCCAACCTGACCTGATATTAAAGGTTAATGGCAGATCTTGAACACTTAAGCCTGTGCTAGGGTTTATTAGTCTTCTGACTGATGTACCTTCATTATTGCCATTTAACAGCCAAGGTGGAGTGGTGGCTCTGAGGCTAAAGGGTCTGTGCTGGTATCCCTATGGTTGCCGGTTCAAATCCCTGTTACTGCTAAAGGAGATCCTACTCTTCCTCGGCCCTTGAGCAAGGCCCTTAACCTTCAATGGCTCCAGGGGAGCTGTACAATGGCTGACCCTGCACCCTAAAAACCCAAGGGGGATGCAAAACCAGTAATTTCCCTTTGGGATTAATATAAAAAAGAGGCTTTAAGTTCACTTAAAAGGTTTTGGAGCCTGATAGGCAGCTCCTTTAGATCAGTTCAGGTCAAATGTGCCATCTACATCTAAAACAGGTACATGTCTAAGCCAATTCTTTTTGGCAAAATTTTGGTTATAAGACAAACTCTTATTTGTTCTGAATTAATTGAAATACCCTGTAGTCAATTTCCATTTATATATTAACTTGGGTGGCACAGTGGGTAGCGTTTGTTGCCTCGCATAAGGAGACCTGGTTAGTTTCCTGGGTCCTCCTCGTGGAGTTTCATGTTCCTCCATGTCTGCATGGTTTCCTCCTACAGTCCAAAGACATGCAGGTTAGGTGGACTGGTGATTAAAATTTGTCCTCTAGTGTGTACTTGGTTGTGTGGTGTGTGTGCCCTGCAGTGGGTTGGCGCTCTGTCTGGGGTTTGTTTCCTGTGTTAGCTGGGATTGGCTCCAGCAAACTTGACCCTAATGTTGGGATATTATGGGTTGGATAATGGATGGATGGATTTACTAACTTAGAAGATGCTTTTATCCAAGTAACCTACAAAGAGGTCAACATAGCTAATTAACATCAGTCTTGGGACTGTTTTGAAAGAAGTGTTGCACAACAGGGTTATAAAATTATAATTACAAGTGAACAGCTCTAAACCAAAACAGAAAACAAGAGTAATTAATCTTATCTTAGTTATTAAGAACCTGCATCAAACCATCATCAATTAGAAAAAATTACGGAACAATGTTAATGTTCACCTAAAGAAAACCCTAATATTTAGGGTGTAAAATTAGGGATGGAGCATCAGACCAGCTTGTCAAGGTTGACTGTTTTTGGACGCAGAGTCTATAAGCCACCCACCACAGGAAGGCCTTTATGCCTAAACAAAGCAACTGCGATATGTTGTACCTGATACTTTCATTTTAACTGGTCAGGAAATGGTCAGAAAGCAAGAGGAAAATTAATTCTATTGGTCTAAAGTATGGCTGTTTATGATCGGTTTTGAACTGGAGGCCATTCTGTACTAGCAACGCCCATTGGTTTGTGTTTTGTGGTAAGAATGGTCTAAACTTGGTCACCTTGCCTTTAGCACTCTCTCTCTCTCACCATCTGGACATGAAAAGAAGACCATGATGAAGATAGCTGTACTGAGACATGTATGTGGCCTGTTCAATACTCCATTTACAATAATGGCCATGAATTAGTAAGCAAGCTAGACTAAAAATAAGCTGAGAACCGCCTATGGAGCAGTAAGCTACTGTTATTTAGGCTGCAAGGGTGTGGTTTGTAAGTATTCACATTACTTTCTGCTTCATTATAACTTTGCATATTATATCAATGATAAAGTACGTTATTAAGTGTGTAAACTTAACTCCTGCCTGTTATTTACTCTGTCTAATTGCCTGAGGTTACAGGTATAGAAGGAAGATGGGAGGATGTGCTAAAGTATTGACCACAGAGTGTTAACTGTATAGGATTTAAGACATTTTATTACAGTAAGGTCTACACAATCAGAGTATAAAAGGGAAAATAGGGTCACCACAGGGCCTTGCATGATAAAACAGGCTAAAAAGCTGTGTTTAAAAAAGGACATTTATGTGTGTTGCTTTTAGGAAAAAAATGTAAATAGCAAATGTAAAAGCCTACAGATAAAGGGCAATAGTTCGATTTGATTGAGACTGGGATGATAAGTGGCTTCAAATTTCCTGTTACAGGTTATTGTTGATAGCTGTCTACGGAGACAGACATTTTCCTGTCTAGTAAAAGAATCACCTGCTTTGAAGATCAAGTTGCTTAGGTTGGTGTCTCATCAGCATACAGCGCTGTGATAACAGTTTGTCTTTACTAGTTTTGAGATTTGACATGCACTGGTGACATTGGTCTCTTGTCAACATGCAGTGGTATCTGTACTTCTTGATAGTTAATAATAATAATAATAATACATTTTATTTATATAGCGCCTTTCCCATGCTCAAGGCACTTACAGAATATAAGAAAGAACGGCAGGGTATACAGTATATAGCATAGTACAAAGCAAATTAATAAATAAGAAGATTAAGACAGTAAACTCAGAAAGCCTAACAGACAACAGAACTGATGGTCTAGCACACATACAGGTTACATGAGCATCTTGAACAGAGGTAAACTGAGAGAAGGGAATGAAGTCAATAGAGCTAAAGCCTTCCTGAACAGATGAGTTTTAAGTTGTTTTTAAAAAGAATTCATGGAGTCAGCTGGACCTGATTAATTTCGGTAGGTCATTCCAGAGTCTGGGCGTTTATACAGTTGAAGCCCTGTCACCCATGGAGTGAAGATTAGTGTGGGGCAAACAAGATTGCCAGAATCAGAGGACCTTAGTGGGTGGGCAGGCACATTGTGAGGGAAAAAAGGTCACTGATGTAGTTTGGATCGGGGGTTATTTAGGCTTTGTAGGTTATTTGTGGATTTTTATTCGATTCTGTAAGACACGGGAGCCACTGAAGGGAGCAGGATGGTGTGATGTGCTCACTGTTGCTGGTTCGAAAGGACTTTGCAGCTGAGTTTTGAATAAGCTGGAGCTGTGATATAAGATTAGAAGGGGCACCTGCCAGCAGCGAGTTCAATTCGATCGGGATGGATAAAAGCATGGACAAGTTTCTCAGCATTAGAAAAGGAAAGGAAGGGCGGACGCGGGATATGTTCAGGAGTGAAAGTAGGAAGTTTCTTAATGTGATTTATGTGAGTGGAGTAAAAAAGGGAGGAATCAAAATGACACCAAGATTCTTTGCAGTAGAGGCGGGTCTGATGAGATCACCACCAAGATGGACTGGAAGGAGCTAATTTTATTAAGCTGCATTTTAGTCCCAATTTGCGGGAGTTCAGTTTTGTTGCAGTTTAATTTCAAGAGTTCTGCTCCATCCAGGTTTTAATTTCACTGAGGAAGTTGTGAGCTGAGACAAGCTCTGGTGAAGTTCCACTTTAACATTCAAATAGAGTTGAGTATCATCTGAATGAAAATGATAACCCAGTCCATAGCTACAAATAATATGGCCAAGGGGGAGCATATAAATACAGAAGAAAGAGGCCAAGGACAGAGCCCTGAAGAACTCCTTGTGTGACTGGCGCCAAAGCTGGATCTGCTTACCAGGACTAACAAACTTTTGCCTATCAGTCAAAATGGACTTGAACCACTGGAGGGAGTGCAGATACCCAGCATGTTCTCCACTAGACCGTAAAATTTTCCCATGTCTGCGGTGTCAAATGCTGCACTGAGGTCAACAGAATTAATATGCTGGTTTGTCCAGAGTCTGCTGCCATAAGCAGATCGTTGGTTCCCCGTGCAAGGTTTCACAGCTGTGCTGCCCCCTGAACCAGACTGAAAGGGTTCCATCAAATTTTTGACGATAAGTAATTGGTGAGCTGGGAAGCACAACGCTCAAGAGTTTTTGACAGGAAAGGTAAGTGGGAAATAGGCCGGAAATTGTTAAGATTGTCAGCACAAGACCAGACTTTTAACATTGGGGTTCAAGGCGTTTTTTAAAAGTGGCGCACAGAGCCAGTGTCAAGGGATAGTTTATTATTGTTGTAACAGTGGGATTATGGCTTGAAGGCAGGATTTAAGTATGTGCGGGGGATCGGTCCAGTATACAAGAGTTGGCCTCATCTTACAGAGCAGGTTATTAACAACGCAGATGTGACTGGTGAGAACTTGAGAAGGAGCTGGATGGGGGGGGAAAAACAGGAGAGATATAAACAGATGATGTATTTACGTTAGTTGAATTATTTAGATCCTTTAATTTTGTTACGGAAAAAGTGGAGGAAATCCTCACAGACTTCAGTAGAAGAGGTAGTTGGGCCAGATGCAGGTTCAGTAGTTTATTTAAC
This sequence comes from Polypterus senegalus, assembly GCF_016835505.1. NCBI lineage: Eukaryota > Metazoa > Chordata > Cladistia > Polypteriformes > Polypteridae > Polypterus > Polypterus senegalus. The sequence goes on from NC_053162.1 coordinate 136,570,930, forward strand.
ACAGAAACAAAACCCTTGGGTTATCGTGGCACTTTCTATTATTCTGCCATAGTGGGTGTTCTTAGCAGCAGTTAGTGCTTCTCTGTACTCTTTGGTGGTCAGAGAAAGCCTGGATTGCACAGTGAGGCCAGTCAGTGACATTCTCTCAAGGCGTCAGCCAGCTGGGTTTCATAGATCGCAAATTCTGAGATACCAAGGAGTGAACGTTTAAAGGAACCTCCTTATGTTTTAAAAAGGGGCTGTTTATCTAATGCTGAATGAAGGGGTGAGTTATAGTGGTCAACAAGATTATCTAGTGTTGAGGAATAGGTGCGAAAAGTAAAAGATCAGAAATGGATCAGCAAGGATAGAGGACAGATATTTTAAGGTTTCTGTAAGAAATTTGTCATTTACAGGTAAGAGGAGGTAAAGGCAGTGAGACAGTAAAATACTGCTTTATGGTCAGAGAGTCCCAAATCAGTGCTGTAAATATTGGCAACAGATAGTCCAGAATGCAGATCAGATCCCAAAATATGACCACCAGAGTGGTGGGAAAATCAACATGTTGTGTCAAGTCAAAACAGTCCAAAAGGATAGGAATTCATTTCTCAGTTTAGATGTAGTAATGTCAATATGGATGTTGAAATCACCAAGAAGGATAATTCTCTGAGAGTAAGAGCTTAGGTGGGTTAAAGTTAATCGATCAGATAAGAAGGGGTGCATTGTATTTTTGGGGGGCCATAAAGAACAATGATGAGACAGGACCTCTTCCTTTTTAGTTTAAGAGCCAGGCACTCAAAAAACAGTGGACAGTCAATTGGGATTGTTTGATATTTAAGTCTGCTCTGATAATTACCGCTAGCCTGCCTCCTTGTTAGAGCTGCGAGGTTCTGTATGGAAAGTGAAACTAGGTGGAGTCGCCTCCGTGAGAGCGTCAATTTGTTTGGTTTTTTCCAAGTCTCCGTTAAACACAGTATATCAGTTTGGTGTCAGCGATGAGTTCTGACAGCACCAATGCTTTTCCATTAAGAGATCTTGAGTTAAACAGAGCAATGTTAGTCAATGAGCATCTTTGCACAGAGCTGGGATCAGGGTTTATTTCCACACAATGTAAATTTACCTGACACTTGTATTTCCCGGGCCAAGAAGGAATGCTTATTCCTGAGCAAATGCTGCCGGGTTTTCTTTTCATTCGCACCCAGGTGGCGGGAATTGACCCGATGTATATATTTGGCGCTGTAAAATAGGGGCTTTTTAGGATGTTCCAATCAGACCATTTGCTCTGGACAAACTGTTTAATAAGAAGGGGTAGCAACAGTACAGTTTTTAATCAATGAAAATGTGCTTAACCTATTGTTAAAAAAAGCATATTGGTACGCACCTTGTTTAACCAATCGACATGTTGATCTAGGCAGAGACTGAAGAATTATATACCTCTGGGCAAATCAGAATAAAATCAAGTATGGTCAGAGATTCTTAGCTGCAGTCCATATAAAGGAGACTGCTCTCTGCTTTACCTAGGATGAAACAAAAGAGAGAAAGAAGTGCTGGTTGTGGAAACCCTATTGAAATGGCCTTTGCAAGGTTTTGGATAAAATAAACCTTTTATAGAGCCAGTAATTGTGTCTTTGAGGTTGTAGTCTGAGTTTGGGTGCTGCAACACCTACTGGGCACAACATCATAAAAGTGCTGGGCAGGAAACAGCAATGAACATAACAGTGCCCCCTCATGCACTCAGCCCAGTATTAATTTGAAACCAACGATCAAGGTACCCAGCAAATATTTGTTAGATGTGAGTGGAAAACTAGCACAGAAAGAACACTACAACTCCAGGTGGGTAATAGCTGGGTGCCATTTTTAATGGGTGGCAGTGCTACCCACTGTGCCACTGGGACAATAGTATATATGCTTTAATAAAATAATTTGACTAATAATTGTAGTTATATCAGTATAAATAAGAACTAAAAACTGGAAAACAAAACCTACAATAAGAGTTGAAGCAGGATGCTAGCATTAAACAAGGCAAAGCCAAAACCTTCAACAAAGAAAAATGCGTGACTGAAATACTGTGAAAAAATGTAGGAGCAGATCCTAAATCCCCAAGATCCTGGCCTTAGGTACAAATGGTGGAATCACAGATTGAGCAGCCAATGATGTGGGACAGCAAGAGTGTCAAATAAGCAGCAGTAGTAATATTGCTATGTGTACAGAGTACAGTAAAGTTCATATTTGTTTGTCCCACTAACATGCAACACGTTGTCACTCTCTAGTGCCATCATACACAAGAATGAATTAAAGTATACAGTGTGCACATGTACAGGACATTACTTCTCTTGAATATCTAATCTAATAAACTAAATTGCCAAATCTCAGCTAAACACAAGAAATTTCACAAGAACAACAGTGCATTTTCATGCAGGCTGGCATTAACAGCCCCATCTCCTGACCCATCATTCTAGCTGCCTATAATAGCCAAAGCAATTTTCATGCTTTATCAAAAACATAAAAAGAATTCAATATTACACTTGAATCGAAGATTTTCTTTCAATTAATGGATGCTTGATTCATTTCAGAGGTCCCACGTGCCATGGCAGTAACAAATTATGCATCAGATCCTTTCTGTCACCATATGCTAAGGTGAAGTCAACTGACAGCAGCATTTTGTGAATCCTGTGATTATGACTGCATTGTGTCATGTTCTGATATCGCTTAGGAAATCTAAGGCTCTTTGTTCATCTCCAAGGACAAGACTAGGCAGTCCAAAGAGAATGTCCCTGTTATGTTGGGCGTAATAATAATACAGTAATTCTTTGCATTTATATAGCTTTTCACTACTCAAAACGCTCAGCAATTGCAGGTTAAGGGCCTTGCTCAAGGCCCAACAGAGCAGAGTCCCTTTGGCATTTACAGGATTCAACCGCAACCTTCATGCCAGTGCAGATCCCTAGCCTCAGAGCCTCAGGCATAATGAAACGAAACTCAGTTTACATCTTTGCCATGCTTCAAGGCATATTGACTCCCAAAGTCTGTCCATGGAGAGAGAGTGTAACAATCTATCAAAAGAAATAGAAAATCATGGGATGGAGAGACATAAGACAATCAGAAGGTGCTCGGTGTCACCTTTTTTTCTAGAATCTTGAATCAGCAACAGGAGAGCAAGTTGTCCTATAATTGTATTTCCAGGATGGCACAGTAATCCAATTCACTCTATTTAGTAAACTCTGCAGGCGCTGTTTCATTTTTGAAAGGAAGTGACCTTTAGTGCCAAGGATTAGTCATCAAGCAGTTTGGGCATATACACACAATTAATACTGCAAATTTCCTACTTTAGCCTTCATCCAAATCTAAGCATTCAGTGGCTGACAATCATTGTTGAGGTTCAAGCTATGACACATGAGGGCCCTGGGGCTTTGCAAATTCCAGACATTGTGGAATGATTTATTTCAATAATATTTATCAATTCTGCACTGTTTTGTGTGCTGGTTCCACATTTGCCTTATGCACTCTACTTATCCTAAAGGATTGAGGAGTGGATGGAATGAAAACTCCTGCTGCATCTGATAGATAGATAGATAGATAGATAGGGTAGATAGATAGATAGATAGATAGATAGATAGATAGATAGATAGATAGATCTTTATTTGCCCCTAGGGGGAAATCTTTCCTTTTTACAGAAGCTCTTTTAAAAATGTATTTTATGTACCATGTCTTTTTTGTTGCTTTAATGTTACTGTTTTCTTTTGGGAAGTTGGATTTTCCTTTTCATATCCTAAAGATGCATTTTAGGTTAATATTCTGCTAATAATGTCCATATAAAGAGTCTGAATGGCATACAGTATGCAGCTTATGAAATAGACGAATGGACAGAAGTTGGCTCCATGTAGGTGTTCGAATGAGTGTACCTTGTACTGTGATAACACAATCCAGGGTATTGGCTGCTGCCTTTCTTGTTCATGCAGTTAGAGCCTCTGGCCTTGCAACCGGGAATTAGAAGGTCTGAGGATGGATGGAGAATCGAATATTCAATGTCACCTTTTCATGGGGACCAGAGTCTTGAAAACTAATATCAACACTGCATGGAGGTGAGCACAGGTATAGGGGGAAAGGGGGCAGTTGGAGGGTAGGGGGAGCTCACCCTCAGATCTCACACATTAAAGCACTCAGTATGAAGCTTAGAAGCTGCCCCTTTGGGACTATAATGGAAATTCTCTTAATCCACTCCATTTTGCAAGAAGATTCTTTGCAGCTTAGTAATCCAAACATTGCTAGTTCATATTGGGGGGGTAACAATCAGCCAGTGGTTGCCAGAGTATGGATTTTGGACTGAGAATGCAACAACTTAAATATTCTTCACAGGGGAAGCCCTTTTGGAATATAGGAAATTAAGGAGTTGGACAAAACAGAGGAGACCATTTTGTCAAGTGGTCCCAATATCTCATCTGACACTCTTAATGGCTGTCAGGTTTCTGCTTCAACTACATGTCTTGGTAGTTTCTTTAATGTTAATGCTATGCTGAACTCCAGGGTCTCATGACAGTCTAGCCAAGCATGTGCTACATTTTGATATTTCTATAGCCCTTTGTAGGCTGATTGGACAGCCAGACAGTAGACATGGGTGAGTATAAGTCAGGACTCCTGGCCCTAAGGACAGAGTCCCCTCAAGGTTGTGTTCTGCCCCCTCTCCTTGTATTTGTGTACATCAGTGATGGCACCTCCAGTGATCCCTCTGGCAAACTGTTGAAGCTAGCTGATTACACCACCCCATTTGGACTTATTCGCGGAGGCCTTGCAGCAGAGGGTCGCCTAATAGCAGACACACAGCTGCCCTTCCTCAGGTCCAGGTACCTGCCGTCCCATGGCTATGGAAAGGCTCCCTCTCCCGACCTCGAATTGGCTCCCCAGCGGTCAGGGCACTCACACTGGGGCTATCCTCCAAAACCTCAAGCCTCAATCCCTACTGCCTTCCCAGTCATCTGCAGTGAGCGCTAAACTCACAGTCACCCCCCCGCTGCAGCTCAGCCGGGTGACCCATTTCAACTGCCCCGCCCCCAAGTTTGTCACGCACTACTTTTGGGGCTCACTTCCCAGTCACTTGCTTTCTTTCCCTCGAGCCTGCTCTTTCTGCTCGCTCACCTTTAATCTCAATTTTTTCTTCTTGTTTTCCTTTCTTAATTCCTCCCTTCCCTCATTGCACTTTCCTTTAAACTGGGATGTGACACACTATGGTAATGAGCAGCTCCCCAGGCCATAGGGTCCCACAATCCACACCTGTGCACTAAGTGCAGGGCAGTCCACTCCCGCATTGCACATGGGAACCGCTCATTATGATGCCACCCTACACAAAGATGCAAGAGTGGCGATTATTTATTTAAAATGGCAAAGGCCACAGACCTCACTTTACCACACAGCCTTGATGCAAAAGTGTTTGATCCTTCTGAAAATCCATGCTTTGGGCTGGCTGAAATAAAATGTACAAATGTTCAGTGTGTTTGTGAAGCAGGATACATAAAGCTCACCAAAACCCATAAGCACTTCTGGCAGGTGCAAGGTCAGCTGGCCATAAGCGGACTGAGCTGGTGTGACTTTATTACAGACATAAGTGGAGACATTACTGTGGAGAGAGTATGTAGGGATAATTACGTGATCTCTAAAATGAAAGATCAGCTGGACCTGTACTACTTTGGTGTCTACATGGAAGAATATTTAATCTGCATAACTTTGTATGTTGCTATTCGCTTCAGAACATTGAAAGATGGTGTTTCTTTTCTGCAATATCAAAATGAATCCAGGGGCCAAAACGTTTGTATGATTATTTTTTTCTCATTATTGCTTCTGTAATTATTTGCAAACAATTTTTGTGTACAGTAAATTTCAAATGTATTTTCTAACAAAATAAAATATTCTTTTAAATTAATGCTGTTTATTAAATTTTTAATCCATTTCTACAAATACGCTTATTGAAACATGTTCAAAAGGTTTTAAATTGGAGGTTGGTGGCCACACTTACCTTGTTAAAAATGTAAAAAGTGACAGCCAAAAAGTGTATGTTTGTGTTTAAAGAACATTTGTAGAATTACTGATTTCAAAGTATGGGTGTGTTATGGCTGGCGGCACGGAGGCGCAATGGTAGCACTGCTGCCTCAAGCAGTTAGTAAGACCTGGGTTTGCTTCCCAGGTCCCTCCATGGAGTTTGCATGTTCTCCCCGTGTCTGCGTCGGTTTCCTCCCACGATCCAAAGACATGCAGGTTAGGTGCTTTGCTGATTCTAAATTGTCCGTAGTGTATGCTTGGTGTGTGAGTGTGTGGGTGTGTGTGCCCTGTGGTGGGCTGGCGCCCTGCCTAGGGTTTGTTTCCTTCCTTGCACCCTGTGTTGGCTGGGATTGGCTTCAGCAGACCACTGTGACCCTGTAGTTAGGATATAGTGGGTTGGATAATGGATGGATTTTGTGTTATGGCTAATAACAAGAGTTTTAAGAGCTTTGTGTCCTTTCACGTTAAGTGGCCCTTGAAAGCTGGCTAGCAGAGAGCAGTTGTGATCCCATTTGGTTCACTCTATTTGCAAAATGAGAGGAACTGCTGTGCCCCAGACATGGTTTTACTTCATTCTCCTGATTACCTGTTCTGCCCAGATCCAAAAGTGAGCTATAGCCTGTGTTCTTTCTATCTGTTCTTTGCTGAACTGAGGTAATGTTTTGAATTAGCAAACATCAGTTTTGCCTCTCATTCATCTAGCTCCCATTTAATTGTGAACTGTTTGTCTGCCATGCAGCCATCTCCAGGCTATATAGAAGATCCAGGATTCCTGATTATTTGCATATTTCTTTATCAGAAATGGATCCTGTGTAGAGCTTAGAAACTAAGGTAATAGCTCCACATGGTGAAACTGCAATCAGTAATTAGAAGGTGGTGGTGTTCTTGGTCGGTCTCATGGTCTGGAATCCCTGCAGATTTTTTTTCTCCGGCCATCTGGAGTTTTTTTTTTTGTTTTTTCTGTCCACCCAGGCCATCGGACCTTACTCTTATTCTATGTTAATTAATGTTGACTTATTTTATTGTCTTACTGTGTCTTTTATTTTTCTATTCTTCATTATGTAAAGCACTTTGAACTACATTTTTTGTATGAAAATGTGCTATATAAATAAATGTTGTTGTTGTTGTTGTTGAAGGGAAGAGGACAGCTCAGATTGTAGTGAGATCCCTGTTGGTCTCTGACATCTTAGCTCTGGGCAATCTATTAGCACTCTCACCTCTGGACAAAACTGCAGACCTATGGTGGACATTGTAGCTTGCACCTGCTATTTTGTCTTCCTGATTGGCATTAAGCCTAGGACAAGGTAACAGTAATTGGTCCATGTGATTATGATAATATACACATACTTATTTGAAAAATGTTTGCCAGGACCTCCTCTTTAAGTCCTGCTGCAACCCAATAACAATACAAAAAAAATAACTCATCATTGAGCTGCAGTTTGCAGTTTGGGCCTGGAGGTGTTTGCTTTTCAATTAATCCTTTTTTTTGCGTTTTTGACTAATACACTATATTGGTAGCAGATGGTGCATTTGCATGCCAAAATGCTCTGAAGATCCTCTCAAAAGTTAAACGATAGTACAACTGAAAGTCCACATCAGATGCACAAAATCTGTTGAACTGCAATGCTGACACTTTGAGTTTTGCCAGTCCTGTTTCCAGTTTGTGAAAAGTTTGCTCCAGCTCCTGTACTTTAAGGGCAACAGCATCTAGTACACCAGTTAAATATAAAAATTCTGCATGTTGAAAATGAACCTACACGTACCAATCAAAAACCAACCAAAGACAATTTCATTACATAAATTAAAGTCAGAATCAGTATATTCATTATTCTTAATGTTATAAAGGTATACTGCCTATCTGTTGCCCCTTACCCAGCTGGGATGCTCCTATACTGGAAAGACCAAGGGAGAGAACATATTCAGAGCATTGCCTTCCCCAGAGCAATAGATGGAAGCCCCACTGGGCTGCAGTGGTGCCTCAGACTCCCACAGAGTTCCAATGGAGATGGAGTTTGTTGCAGCCCTGTTAAGTCCATGGGCCCCCCGGAAGTGCTGCTGCAAAGGTCGCAAAAGCACCTGGAGCACTTCTGTGTGCCCTGTATAAGGAATCTGTCATCCAGAATTGAGAGGAGGGGAGATGAAGCTTGCCAGGAGGAGTGGAGGGGGGATTAAGAGGAAGAAGAAGTAAGAAAAAAAAGAAAAGCATGTGCTGTGTGTTTATGTTTTGAACTGTGCTGAGTAGGTGGAAATGGGAAAGGGCGTTTCCCACAAGGAAAAAGGTAAAAAAAATAAAAGGTGTGTGCTAAACTTGTGTCTTGCTTCTGTCTGTGTCGGGTTTGAGCGCAGGAACGCCTCTGCATGCCACACTTTATAAAATTGTGATGAAATTTGCCAAGTTGTTCAAATATTGAATAGTACAGTTGCACACAGTTAGTGCACAAAATGATAAGAAATCATTTCTGTTACTGAGTACAAGTATTGAATATAAGTATTAGGTTTACATTAGCTGTTGATTGCTGATTGTTTGTTAGTCACAAAGTGGTACAGTGGAGTTTTAATAAAATCATTATATCAAAACACATTAGCATACCTGATGAAGAAGGATGTGTATAATCGTGGTCTGTCAACATATTCAATGTCACGCACTTTCTCCATGTCCATCTCTTTTTGTTTCAAGTGGCAAATCAGAAACAACATGCTGAAAATCACCCTCACAGTCAGCTCTTTGCTTCTGTGTGCCATGCCAATTTTGAGACTCTTACGTTGTCAGATGGAAGGTAGTCACTCTCAGTAAAATTCTACATATAAAACAACTATCTCTATTAACATGAAGCATGAACCTTCTTTGCGCCTTATTGTGTGAGCTTCATTTCTTCTTATCACCTTTATGGTTGTTTATGCTTACAAATTAGAATGAAAAGGAACACTACAGAAACTCTCAAACTTAGTTTCATACATTGCTGTAATCTATCCAGATATACCAGACCCCAGCAAGTGAACATGTCTGTGTTTATGAACCCGGAAGTGTGAAATTGGTCTGTTGCTTTGGAGTGACAGTGGCCCAAGAGAGTGGTGACATGTTATGGTGTGTTGCATAGACATGTAAATAAGCATTTCGCGAAACTCTGTACACATATCAATAAATATGAACTTGAACAAGGATTATGCTGGGGCTACATAGAAAAAGAGTTGGATGTAGACGATTTTCATTTTCTTAATTTTCTTTCCATTTTGTCATTCTGTAGAGTGTTCAGACTATCTATCTATCTATCTATCTATCATCTATCTATCTATCTATCTATCTATCTATTCATCTATCTATCTATCTATCTATCATTACACATTTCCCATTTATGTGTATGTCTTTGTACAGTAAACCACATGCCTGCTACTTCTGTCCCTGCCACCATTCCATTCCATTCAAATAAACAGAGATCATAAAAAGTTGGGTCACCAGCTGGTTTTCCCAGTATCCATCCATCCATCCATTTTCCAACCTGCTGAATCCAACACAGGGTCACGGGGTCTGCTGAAGCCAATCCCAACCAACACAGGGCACAAGGCAGGAACCAATCCTGGCAGGGTGCCAACTCCACCGCAGGACACCCACAAACACACCCACACACCAAGCACAATATGCTAAAAAAGCAATAAGCTGTTTGATACAAAAAAATACAATACTGTAACAATTTTTCAGAGGCAAGTCATAAAAAAGGCTGAGGCAAGATGAAGGTGGAGCCTGCTAAGAGGCCAGAGTGGTGGAAGTGGTGGGGTCACTGGACTGAAACCCAGCGATGATGCAGGAGAGATGATAGGAGTATTTGGTGACAGCAACCACCCTCGACTCACAGTGTAACTATCTTTAGATGAGCTCTGGAGTTGTCTCTCCCAGAACATGTGTGTGACACTATCTGTCTGTTGGGCTGTGTGGTGCTGAACCAAGTGAGAAGAAGCCAATTAATGTTACGGTACTGTACATCTGTAAATTAAAGCACTTATCTGAACCCATGACGTGGTCTTCCCGTTGTGTCCAGGCCTTGGAGATCAGAATGCTCACTAATGGTGGCACTGTCTCATCTATCTATCTATCTATCTATCTATCTATCTATACTATCTATCTATCTATCTATCTATCTATCTATCTATCTATCTATCTATCTATCTATCTATCTGACTGTCCAATCCTCAGCTCCAAACTCCAAAATTGCTCTATCATTGTTGGACCCTGATGTGCCATCATTGCTGTACAGAAATAAAAGAGGGACAGAACACAACCTTGAAGGGACCCTGTGCTCAGGGCCAGGAGCCCTGACTGATAATCACCCATCTCCACTGTCTGATTTCTGTTATTTAAAAGGTCAGAGATCCTGAGACAGGTGACATAGTCCACATTTATACTGTGATATTTGCTATGGAGAAGCACTGGCATGACTGTATTAAATGCAGAACTGAAATCCACAAACAGGATCCTGACATAAGTAGCTGAGGTGTCTAAGACTGCCAGATGTAGTAGAGGCCAGTTTGCTGCTTCTCAAAATGACCTGCTGGGACAATAAGCAAACTGTAGTGGACCAAGAAGAGAATATGACAGATTTCTGATGATGAAAAATCAAATGTTCAAATGTCATATTATTACAGCAGGGTACTATCATATATCAAGAGCCAGTTGACCTCTAATAAAAATATCCTATATATATATACGCTCAAAAGAATTAAAGGAACATTTTTTAATCAGAGTATAGCATAAAGTCAATAAAACCCTATGGGATATTAATCTGCAGTTAAGTAGCAGAGGGGGTTGTTAATCAGTTTCAGCTGCTGTGGTGTCAATGAAATTAAAACAGATGCACTAGAGGGGCAAAATGAGATGACCCCCAAAACAGGAATGGTTTAACAGGTGGAGGCCACTGAATTTTTCCCTTTCCCCATCTTTCTTTACTGTTTCTTCACTAGTTTTGCATTTGGCTACAGTCAGTGTCACTACTGGTAGCACGAGGTGATACCTGACGCTACAGAGGTTGCACAGGTAGTCCAACTTCTCCAGGATGGCACACACATCGCGGTCATTGCCAGAAGGTTTGCTGTGTCCCCTGCACAGTCTCAAGGGCATGGAGGAGATTCTAGGAGACAAGCAGTTACCTAGGAGAGCTGGAGAGGGCCATAGAAGGTCCATAACCCATCAGCAGGACACAGTATCTCCTCTTGGGCAAGGAGGAACAGGATGAGCCTGGAGCCCCTGACCTCCAGCAGGCCACTGGTGTGAATGTCTCTGACCAACAACCAGAAAGACTTCATGAGGGTGACCCAAGGGCCCTATGTCCTCTAATGGCCCTGAGCTCACTGCCCAGCAGCATGTAGCTCTGATTGGCATTCTCGCATAGAATACCAGAATTGGCAGATGCACTGGTGCCCTGTGCTTTTTACAGATGAGAGCAGGTGTCCACCCTGCACACGTGACAGAAGTGAAAGGGTCTGGAGAAGCTATGGAGAAACATTATGCTGCTCTGTAACATCATTCAGCATGAGCAGTTTGGTGGTGGGTTAATGATTGTCTGGGGAGGCATATCCATGGAGGGCACTGACCATTGCAGGCCCGACCAAGGCACCTTGGCTGCCATTAGGTATCAGGATGAAATCCTTGGACCCATTGTCAGACCCTATGCTGGTACAGTGGCTCCTGGTGCACCACAACTCCTGGCCCATGTGGTGAGAGTATGCAGGCAGTTCCTGAGGATGAAGGAATTGATACCATTGACTGGCCACCACACTTTCCTGACCTAAATCCAATAGAACACCTCTGGGACATTATGTTTTGGTCCATCCAATGCCACCAGGTTGCACCTCAGACTGTCCAGGAGCTCAGTGATGCCCTGGTCCAGATCTGGGAGGAGATCCCCACAACACCATCTGTCATCTCATTAGAAGCATGCACAGATGTTGTCAGGCATGTATACAAGAACACAGGGCCATACAAAGTGCTGCGTGATAATTTTGAGTTGCTGCAATTAAATTTTGGCAAAATGGACTAGCCTGCCACATAATTTTTTCACTCTGATTTTTGGGGCGCTTTGAATTCAGGGCTCTGTAGGTTGATCATTTTCATTTCCATCAAACGATGTGGCATCCTTTCGTTCCTAACACATTACCCAGTCTATATCAGTATAGATATCCAGGAGGATTTCTTTTTCCCATTGAGATCTGATGTGTTTTCAAAGTGTTCCTTTAATTTTTTTGAGCAGTGTATATATATGCATATGTATTGTCACAAATGTGTATTGAGGGATTGTGTTGGGGACGTGGGGACAAAAAAGGGGAAAAAGAGTTGTTAGACACCCCATGTAATAACTGCCTTCCTCTTCCAGGTTTAGAATGGAGGAGGAGTCCTATATGAAGCAACGAAGACAACTCCAGAGGCTTCCAGAAATCCATATACTGTAAGTACGGGAAACAACCAGAAGTCAGCTTTCGTTTGGGACCATGACTGCGGGTCCTCATCAGCCTGCAAAAGAACTATAGAAAATATCTAAATGTAGCCTTGATTGGCTAGACTGTTATTTTGTTTTTCCCCCTTTTCTCATTACTTTATTAGTTTTGCAGTTAATAAAAGGGGATCTTGGGAGACCCCAACACCTCAAAAATGTCTTTCTCTGTTTTCTTCCTATGTTTATATTATAAACTATATATTATAATATTCTGTGAATTTCCCCTTGGGATTAATAAAGTATCTATCTATCTATCATCTTATAGTTGATTGGCTGTGACTGTAAAAATTTTAGATACATGTCCACCCCATCAATGAGACCACGGGAGTTCACCTATAGACTTAAATTCAAGCAGCAAAAAAAAGACACTACATAAAAATAAATTGTATTCCTTTTTTAGAGAGCTTCGGGAAAAAGTCAGTATTCTCCTAGGGACACATAAATTCTATCATTTAGAATTACCATCACCAGAGCCCTTAAACTTCTCCCTAGCATGTACACATTATTTCATCTATCTATCTATCTATCTATCTATCTATCTATCTATCTATCTATCTATCTATCATTTTGTCTGTCTGTCTGTATGTCCAATCCCAGGTCCATATCCTCCCAAATTGTTCTATTTGATGGATCCTGACTATATCACCAAACCCCAAACAGTACTGAGAAAGTTAAGAGTGGCTGATTGAGATATTGGGACCACTTAGGTTTTGGCTAAACAAACAAGCTTGAGACAAATGGTCCCCTGTTTTGTCAAACTCCCACTTCCTATATTCCAAAAAGGCTTCGTGAAGGATGTGTTGTTGCATTTCTCAGTCCAAGAATTCTACTCTGGGAACCACTGGCTGATTGTTACCCCCCCAACATGAACTAGCAATGTTTGTACTTTAAACTGCAAAAAAATCTTCTTGCATAGTGGGGAGGAATAAGAGAATTACCAATGTGAAGGTGCAGCTCTAAGCTTCATGCCGAAAATGCTTTAATGTGTGAGATCTGAGACTGAGCTCCCTACAACCCCCAACTGCCCCTTCCCTACACCTGTGCTCACCCCATACAGTGTTGATATTAGTTTTCAAAGACTCTGGTCCCCATGAAAGGTGACATTGAATATAGGGATTTTCCATCCATCCTCCCGATCTTCTAATTCAGAGCTGCAAGGCCAGAGCCCTAACTGCATGAACAGAGAAAGGCAGCAGCCATCTTGGATTGTGTTATCACAGTACAAGATACACCTATTCAGACACCCACAAGGAGCCAACTTCTGTCCATTCTTCTATTTCATAAGCTGCATACTGTATGCCATTTAGACCTTTTTTATTGACATTATTAGTAGTCAATTAACCTAATGCACATCTTTAGGACATGAAAGGAAAATCCAAATGCCCAAAAGAAAGCTCCACCAGATATCAAAAGAGATACAAGTTGTACATAGCCAGTGACTAAGTGTGAGCCTGAAACCTGGTCTATTAGATCCATAAAAAACCATAACTCCAATGTGTAGCTCTCCTTATTTTCTTTTCTCTATTATCTGGAAGAATAAATAGAATAAAGATGTGGTAATGAAGGATGCCACAGCAGTTAGCTAATGAACTCTGGAGCTACGAAGCAATAGTAAACACTCTGCTACCCTGTAATTTAAATTTAGCAAATTCTACCCTGGGGCATTCAGGTAATATGTAACCTGACAAGAGGAGTGATCTCATAGTGCTGTGCATGGCATTTCTTAGGTGCCAAGGTGCAATTTGACATGCCTGGCTAGGCTGTCAACTTTTTAAAGTGCCTAACTGATCCTTATGTAGGTATGGGTCAAACACCTCGCTCTTCATTGTTTGACTATGTGGAAGTCAAATCTGTGCTGTCGAGCTCTCAAAAGGGCCTGCAGCTCACACTGGTGCTGCCAAAGCTGAAATGGCCTCAGCTGCAAAGAACTGTGCCAGACGAACTAATAACTTGTTAGCCAGCCCTTCTGTTAGCTTAAATTCAATTACGTTTTGCAAATATTTATGGATCTCTCTATTACTATTCATTTAAAAGTGGCTGAAAGTGTGCTTATGAATGTAAATATTAAACGGCTGCTGTTCTGTATTCAGAAATCTGGCAAATGCTTTATTCATTGTCTGTAGTAAAATGTTTATGAGACTACATGAACTGAATTGAAGAAGGCTGTTAAGATAAAAAATATGAAATGTTAATGAAGAGGGTCCAAGTTCTTTTGCCTCATGACATATCTACTGGATAACTGAGAGGTTCAGCGTTAACGTCAATGCTTAGCACAAAGAATCACTGAGGTTATCCAGTTTGAAGAATATTCTGTTAAAAATCTTGGACTGCTAAAAGTATCTGCAGCGTGTGGCAGCTGGGGGTTAATTAAGGGAATGGGGGCATAGCAAGGGACACAGAGATTGCTGTAAGACCCATGTTACAGATGCAAACACCAATAGCAGTATTCGTACTTGTATAAACACTATTCAAAGTTGATTTAAAATTTCTACAAATCACAACTCTGTGTTGGCATGAATGCTTAAAATTAGAAATGGTTCATCAAAATGAATTTGAATAAATTTCTGCCAATAAAATGTAAAAGTTACAAATTATTTTACCACTCAAAACTCAGTCCCCGATCATTATTTTCTACCATCTACCAAACAAGACTGACACAGCATGTGCAATGAAAGAAATCGCACTGTTTCATCATGGCTTAGCTCCATAAAATAATTATTTTTCTTTCATTTCCTCAGAATAGTAAAAACATAGAGTGTAATCAATGATTTTGAGATTTAGTGTCTCATATACACATTATAATGACATTCCTATTTGCATGCTTGCCAACACACACTGCACCGCCACTGTGGCAAGGCCCATATCTTACTCCATGTAAAATGTAGCAGATAGTGAAGGGTAAAGCATCCAATAATCATTCACTTACAGTTTGTTTGTGTAACTAAATTGTATTTTGCACACAGTTCTGCAATCATAACACTTACTAAAAAGAAGTTTGTTTTTTTTTTCAAAAAAAGAATATATCTTCCTAAGGGTTTGTCACACTGTACACAACTTTTGGACCAGTAAATATGTCACAAAAGGGTCCTGATAAAACGGACTTTTGAAATGCAACATGGCTAAATCACCCCCAATCAGATAAACAGATGTAACTCTTAGATGAAAGCTTTAATCCAGTGGGGCAATGAAATGCTTTTGCTATTTAATTTTTGTGCCCATTGATCAAGGTGCTATTCCATCATCCCCAATGCACTCCTGCCTGATGGTAATTGTAGTCAACATGTTTACAAAGTTACAGATGAGATTTGTGGTGGACGGCCGGCAGCTCATCACGGCCAACACATTCAGGCTTCTAGATGAGCGGCTTCCTGCAGCATAGAGGTTCCTGATTCCTGCAGGGCATAATGGGAAATGTAGTTAGAATTCAGAACCCTGCTGGTACTGTGGGTGTTACCGTGCGATAATCGTAAGGGGAGGATGTGCAGGGATTTTTTATTCCTTCCCATAGCCTCAAGTACTCCTAAGTCATGGAGACGGAAAAGATAGGCGCATCTCCGGGCTGGGAAGAAAATATAAGCCCTCATCTGACTCTTAAAGTGCTATTGAATCAAGGCTTGACAGGCTAAGGTCAGGAGCAGTTCTGGGCCGGTTGGGACTATTTAAAAAAGATTGGGTGCGTGAATTCCAGTAGAAGAGCCGGAGTTGGGAGGGAGTGCAAAAGAGCTGCTGGGGTGGGTAGGAGAAGCCACGTGACACTAGTGGCTATTGATTTATTGGTTTATTAGCTGATTTCGTGGTAATTGGGAAAGGCTGGGCCACTGCAGGCACAAAATGAAAATATTCTTGGTGCTTTTATTTGTTATTATTCGGAATGCTTGTCTGTGGGTTTGAGGGGATGAAGCAACGCTCAGAAAAGCCGCAGATTAAAGTTTGTGTGAGTGGAAAATGTTTTATAGCTAGATAGCTGGGGGGCATGTGTTGTGATATACTCAGCTGCAGTTGGGTGACTTGTCAGCTGGACTGTGCCAATTTAAATGCCTGCCACTCAGCAGCTCGTGTCATGGCATTTTATGGTCCTTTCTGTGCCATAAAATATGATAATTTGTTTCTTCTGTTAGATAATAACGTATAATATAGGGTCTGATGTGCATTTTCTGTTCTTCTTGGTACAAACTACCTTGGGATATAAGATATATGACCTTTCTTCTGCTCTGTAGGTCCCAAAAACATGATTCCTTTCTTTCCCCAGTAATTGCATTCTATGCATTGTACTCTGGTTGAGCACTCATTGCTATCAGCCCATGTGGCTGCAGAGCCCAATTTCACGAATTTGTTACAAACCAAATCAAGTCTGATTCCCAAGTGGAAATGCCTGCATTAGGTTGCATCACTCCCCCAGGGGAGGCCAATTGTCCTGGCTGCCCCATCCTACTCATTACTATGATAATGAAAAGTTTTGTGATGGATACGCCACAAGCTTCACTCTCGCAGACTCAAATCCTGCAGCAGGAACTACTGGGCTCCACTCAGTGGGGCCGATAAAGTATAATGCGCCTGGTGGACTCCGCGCCCTAGTGGTCCCTGCCCTGATCCATACTCTGTACTAAAATACCTAGTAGATTATCTCTGTCTCTAATTTCTTTTGTTATGGTCTCTGCAGATCAAATGTACTTTTCATCTATTTAAAAACTGAGCTTTTGGGTTAGGAAAATGGCTTCCATTTCTGGTCTAACGTATTTTTGTCACTTCCTTGATGCAAGTGGCTACTTGTTTTATGCTTAAATTTGTTTCTCTGCTGTGTTCAATGAAATACCTCTCTTATTTTATATAAAAATAAAGGGTGCTCAGAATCAAAACCTTAAAAAGAGGGGAGAGTAGGGTTGGGAGCTGCATTGATAAGCAGCGCGGTTGCCGCACCTGGCCAAGCACACCCAATCCACCTCTTGTGGATCCAAAGTTGGACCTAAGTGCCATGCAAATACACGCCTGCAGGAAAGAATGGAGCAGTGTGAGGTTTTTTTATAGCTGTTGGGAGTGCAACACTGCCACCAACTGCAGGTTTTCCCCAAGATGGAGTACCTGCTTGCAGAACTGGATGCTGGCTAACATCATACCACCCGGACGGAGCAATTCCAGGTTAAGGGCCTTAGTCAAGGGCCCAACAAGGGAATCACTCTGGTATTTATAGGATTCTAACTGGCAACCTTCTGATTGCTCGAGACCCCTAGCCTCAGAGCCACTGCTAATCTAAAGGATTCAGATTAATTATTTTATTTAGGATTTCTGGATTTGATTTTTGCTTTCCCTAACTGTTTAAGAAGACTCTGGCCTGTCTTAAATTACAATTTCAGTGTTGCTTTCTACCTCTACCAGTTATGAAAAACAATTAAAAAAAAGCATGGTCTTTATTTCATGAAAAATTGATTTCTTTTTAAACACAGTCACTGCAATTTCTTAAAAAAAAATTAACATTTTTCTCCCCTAGAGATGGTTCAATTGCTCGGCCTAATTTAGAAAACTTTGCATGGATTGGAGCATGAAAATATACACACAACCAAAAACCAGGAAAAAGTACACTAAAAAAAAATCAGATTTTTTGAAACTTGCCAAATTTCTACAAGTTTACCTTTATAAATCAAATCATCTAGCAAATGTGCATTTGTGATTGCGCCTTGATGCTAGTCAACCCATACAATCACGATGTAGAATTCTTTAGCTGCTAGAGCAGCTTCTTCCTGATGCATAATGACCCCATCACCTTCAATCAAGAGCATTTGGGTTTTTGGGTTCTTCCCAAATAAGCATGCAAAGCATGTGAGGCATTATTGGGCCTCTTCTCCACATACTGGGGTCGTGTAAGGTTCCAGCATCAGAGTGGGAAACCATTAACAATTTAGGGACATATAATGACATGATTTCAGATACAATGAATAGAAAAGCTATATGAAACACTGAGTGTTCAGCCATCATGTCTGCAAAGCTACTTTGCCGTAAAATAAGTGAATCACAGGTTGAACCAGGCCAACGGAGACACAATGTTTTCTATCTCATCTTGAATGATTTATGTTTTTGACATTTTAAAAAGGGCT